>NC_081384.1:32631497-32648997 GCF_030684315.1 Stegostoma tigrinum | reverse complement strand
TGATCAGCCACCTTTAGCCACTGGACCCTTTTTGTGCAGGTACACCCGGTGGTTCAGAAGGGTGTTCTTGCAGTTTGATCAAGTGGCAGTGAGGAATGGTGATCTATTTCCAAGTCAGGATCTTGTGTGGCATGGAAAGATCTTGCAAGTACTGGTGTGCCTATGCATCTGCTGCCTTGCCCTTCCGGGTGATGGAGGTTACAAGTTTGAAAGGGCTATCTAAGCAGTCATGGTGAATTTCTGCAATGCTTCTTAAAGATTGCTCATACTACTCAGCTTTGGTGGAGCGAGTAAGAGTTAAAGATGGAGTGTCAATGGAGAGGAATGCTTTGCTCTGGATGGTAGTTTTGGAGCTGCAGCCATCCATTTGGGTGGAGAGTATTCCGTCTCATTCCTGGCTTGTATCTTGTAGATGGACAGGCTTTCTGGAGATAGGAAATGTTCCTAGTATTTGTCTTGCTCTGATAGCCATATCATTTTGAATAGAGCAACCAGCTCAGTTTCTGGTCGAAGATCAATGGAGGTAGTGAAGACATGGGTGATAGTTTCAGCAATAGATGAGCTGAGGAAAGTGCAGAGCCAGGGGATGTTATTGGAAGTAGAAAGAGGCAGTCTTAATGTGGATAATAAAATGTGAGGCTGGATGAACACAGCAGGCCAAGCAGCATCTCAGGAGCACAAAAGCTGACGTTTCGGGCCTAGACCCTTCATCAGAGAGGGGGATGGGGAGAGGGAACTGGAATAAATAGGGAGAGAGGGGGAGGTGGACCGAAGATGGAGAGTAAAGAAGATAGGTGGAGAGAGTATAGGTGGGGAGGTAGGGAGGGGATAGGTCAGTCCAGGGAAGACGGACAGGTCAAGGAGGTGGGATGAGGTTAGTAGGTAGCTGGGGGTGCGGCTCCCACAGCTACCTAGAATACACCTCCTCCCACCCACCCTCCTGCAAAAATTCCATCCCCTATTCCCAATTCCTCCGCCTCCGCCGCATCTGCTCCCACGATAAGACATTCCACTCCCGCACACCCAGATGTCCAAGTTCTTTAAGGACCGCAACTTTCCCCCCACAGTGATCGAGAACGCCCTTGACCGCGTCTCCTGTATTTCCCGCAACACATCCCTCACACCCCGCCCCCGCCACAACCGCCCTAAGAGGATCCCCCTCGTTCTCACACACCACCCTACCAACCTCCGGATACAACGCATCATCCTCCGACACTTCCGCCATTTACAATCGACCCCACCACACAAGACATTTTTCCATCCCCTCCCCTGTCTGCTTTCTGGAGAGACCACTCTCTCCGTGACTCCCTTGTTCGCTCCACACTGCCCTCCAACCCCACCACACCCGGCACCTTCCCCTGCAACCGCAGGAAATGCTACACTTGTCCCACACCTCCTCCCTCACCCCCATCCAGGCCCCACGAGGACATTCCACATTAAGCAGAGGTTCACCTGCACATCTGCCAATGTGGTATACTGCATTCACTGTACCCGGTGCGGCTTCCTCTACATTGGGGAAACCAAGCGGAGGCTTGGGGACCGCTTTGCAGAACACCTCTGCTCAGTTCGCAACAAACGACTGCACCTCCCAGTTGCAAACCATTTCCACTCCCCTCCCATTCTCTAGATGACATGTCCATCATGGGCCTCCTGCACTGCCACAATGATGCCACCCGAAGGTTGCAGGAACAGCAACTGATATTCCGCCTGGGAACCCTGCAGCCATATGGTATCAATGTGGACTTCACCAGTTTCAAAATCTCCCCTTCCCCTACTGCATCCCTAAACCAGCCTAGTTCGTCCCCTCCCCCCACTGCACCACACAACCAGCCCAGCTCTTCCCCCCCCCACCCACTGCATCCCAAAACCAGTCCAACCTGTCTCTGCCTCCCTAACCGGCTCTTCCTCTCACCCATCCTTCCTCCCACCCCAAGCCGCACCCCAGCTACCTACTAACCTCATCCCACCTCCTTGACCTGTCTGTCTTCCCTGGACTGACCTATCCCCTCCCTACCTCTCCACCTATCTTCTTTACTCTCCATCTTCGGTCCGCCTCCCCCTCTCTCCCTATTTATTCCAGTTCCCTCTCCCCATCCCCCTCTCTGATGAAGGGTCTAGGCCCGAAACGTCAGCTTTTGATGCTCCTGAGATGCTGCTTGGCCTGCTGTGTTCATCAGCCTCACATTTTATTATCTTGGAATTCTCCAGCATCTGCAGTTCCCATTATATCTGATACAGTCTTAATGTGGAGGTGTGTCTGGAAACTGACTAAGTGAAATATCATACTGATATTCTGAATAGTTTGTCCTCATGTTGGCATGTGGCAATCTAGTCAACGGCTGGGTAATGAGGTTTTCCACAAGGACTGAATGCTGCACTGAGGATGTTACCTAGCGTGGCGATGAAATGCCCTGCGAAACAGAACCCAGCTCGGAGCCAACCAACCTCAACACCCACCACCTGAGATACAAATCTACTCCAAAACCCCTAAAGGACTGAAGGCAGTCTCTTCAGTCTTCCTGATCTTTAGTTAAAGAAAAACTTCACATCCAGTAGGTATTCAATAAGCAATTTCCTTTTCCCAACAGCAAGGATGCTAGAGACTGTTGCTAAGGTCAATGTCATCAGTATAGATGTGAAAACTGCTTTTGAATGGTGTCACTGAGATGTAATATATTGAGAAATTGAACAACAAAATGGGCTGAATGGCCTAATGTGAAGTCTTTTATCTCATGAGAAAATTAACTTGTGGGGAAAAAGAAATTGGAATCCATCTAAAGTCTTAAGTGTCCTGTTCATATCATCTTTCTCCTCATCTTTTTTTCACTTCCTCACCGATGAGAGAGTTGCTGGCTAGGCCCCCATTTATTGTCCATCCCAGAGGGTAGTTAAGAGGCAAGCACAGTGCTGTGGGTCTAGAGTTACATGTAGGCCACACCAGGTAAGGATGGCAGCTTCCTTCCCTTAAAGATGTTAGTGAACCATTTCTCCAACAGTCAACAATGGATTTATGGTTGTCATTGGACTCTTGATCCCAGATTTTTACTGGATTCAAATGCAACCATCTGCCATGGCAGGATTGAAACCTGGACCCACAGAACTTTGCCAGGGCCTGTGAATGAAAGTCCAGCAATAATACCACTAGGCCACTGCCTCCCCATCTTCTGAAAATAGTGTCTGCAGCTGAGGATACTGTTCCACACCTATAGCAACTGTACCTGTGCAGATCTTAGACCGTTGCCTAAAATGGGAAGGATAAACTGATCACTGTTTCCTTTGGAACACCAGTGTTCCAGAATAAAATGAAATGCCATATGGTAAGTTGTGGCCTGAATTAAAGAAAGTCAGCATTGATTTGGAAAGCAAAATAATATTTGAGTAACTTGTTTTCATCCATTTTAAAGGAATGGAAAGAGTTGATGAGTGTAGTGCAGATGATGCTTATTTGAATTTGCCAAAGATATGTGACAGTTTACTATGTGTTGAATATTAGTTTGTGAATTGAAGCATGTGGGGTGAGAGGCAGTGGCAGTCTGAGTTGAAAATTGACTAAAGGACAGAAAACAGTAGGGTGAGTGGTTGTCTCCATTGTAACATGCACTGGTATTCCCCAGGGCTCCGTATGAGGGCGGCTAATGGGTTTTTTTCATATGTATTAATGACCCAAAATTTTGTGAAGGGGATTGTTTCAGAGTTCACACTTGACATGAAGCTAGTAAATGCAGCAAACTGAGGTGGAAAGATCAAATTTTAGGAGACCAAAGGCACATGTGGTGAAATTGACAAACAGATTACAGGATATTTAATGCAATGGCATATGAAGTAATATATTTGGGGAGTATGAAGAAAGTGATAAGTCTGGCTAGTATCCTAGTGAAACAGTGTATATCACAAGAAGTGGCAGTGTCACAGATCTTGTTCTCATGGCAAGATGGGGCCTCAGTAAGATGCTGTTGTATTTGTTAAATAAAGTTAAGGTTTTGTTTACATCAGCTATTAATATTCTCCGGTGCAATAATTCTAGAATATTGACAGCTGATAACTGCAAAATACCATTTTAAATGGGATGCAGGATCAGAGAGCACTTGGAGTCCGTGTCAAAAAAGAAATTGAGGTTTGCAAGCCTAATGCCACGTTGTAGTATTGCTGGATATTTTTGATCACTATATCCCAGTTGATAAGTTTATGACCACTTGTGGCTTACCATCAGAGACAGATCAGACCAATACTTTAAATTGTCTCATTCTCCTGTCCTGCAAGAGTAAGGAGCAATGTTACAGATGTTACCACAGGCCAGCCTTGCAAGTTCAGAGAAATGGAGGTTTGGGAACAGGCCACTTGTTCACCATCTTATAACTGAGAAACATCACAGATATAGGAAGCCAGCAGGCAAACACAGGGAAGTGTTTTAAAATTAACCTTTTGCAATCAAGTGGTTTACGTGAAAGTTCCTGATTTTGCTAACTCTGGCTTTTTTTTTAAACTTTGCTTGCTGGAAACTGTTAGAAAAGGTGTTTTGAGTAACTCACTTTTGCAGTTACTGATTCAGTAAACAGTGTGGGTTTTTTTAAATTTTGCAGCAGTTCATTGTGATTTCTGACCAATTCGATTTGTGTTACAATTATGAAAGGTGTAAAACAAAGCTGAATTAGCAAAACCAAACTTTCAACTTCAGAGTCAATGAAGAATAATTCAAGGAGTTGCTTTCAATATCGAAGAACAATTGGGAAGCTTCAGACTGTGAACAATGTTTGCCATTTAAAATATCAAGTAATTAACAGGTTGGTGCCTTTGCAATATAACAAGAACTCAAAGCTTGTTTTCTCTTAAAAAGAAAATTGCATTGGACATAGCATTTTGTCACTTGCAGAATTTATTAATTATAGGAAGTACAAAACAGACTTGCTGGTCTAAATTCTATTCAACACAAATGTTGAGTTAAAAGTGGATATTTTGAATTTAGTTGACTTGATTTAGTTTTCATCTTGATCAATTGGGTCAGTGGGCTGAGGAGTGGCAGCTTGAGGTTAATTTAGATCAATGCCAAATATTACATTTTAATAAAACAAAGGACAAGACTAGTACAGTTAATGGTAGGGCTTTGGTTATCGTTGTAGAACAGAGAAACCTAGGGTTTTGGGTATATAATTCTTGAAGTTTGCATCACACATAGATAAGGTGATTTGAGGAGGTGTTTAGCACACTTTCCTTCATTGCTCAGACTACATACAGCCTCTCCCTGTAGAACAACCCCAGCAACATCCTTTTGTAAATCTTTACTGCTCCCTTTTTTCTTAAAAGAAGTGAAGTATGTTTCACCCAGCATGTTCTTTGTTGTAGTGGGATGGTTGTAGATTCTTGATTAGCAATGGATCCAAAGGTTACCAAGGACAGGCAGGAGTGTAAATTAAAAACATGGAGGTACCCTTTTTAAGCTAAGACTTCAGGCTTGGTCTGTTTGTTCAGTGAAAGTAAAAGAATGTGAGATGAACTGAAAGAAGCATAGCAGAGTCCTTCTGGTCCAAAAGCAAGACATAGTGGATGTTGCAGTAAAAGCTACTGAAAAGCCTCAGCAGGGCAGGCAGCAGCTGTGTTCAGAGAAACACAGTTCATGTTTCAAAAGTTTCATCAAAACTTTGGAAAAGTGTGTTTCCAGCATTTGTTTTTTCTGTTTTGAGCTTGTGTCCTGACACAGTTGTCACTGGATAAATTTTACTTGTGCTACAAAGTAAATTTTTTTCCAAGTTTGCTGATTTGCAAGCTGTTGGTTTGAGGTTTTTTAATAGACTTTTTATTCTTGTAAAAACTTTAACGTACCCTGTCAGTCTTTAGCTTTGCACTGCATTCATAATGTATCAGCTCATGGGACAACATGATTAAATACAATCAAGACTCTGTGGGATACTTTGCTCCCTTACATTACAAATTACATCTGTTTACAGTACACACTGATGTTCACAGCCTTGTGTTCATTTTCTAGGAGTAGGGAGAAGAAAAATCCACAAGGGTCCATTAATGCCTTGCTCAGCTCTGACATTTGCTGAATCGTCCAGGCTGGCAATCTGGTTGAAGTGCCTCCCATTGATAACAGGAGTGTAATGAATTCCTTTGGGATAGTAAGAACTGCTGATGCTGGAGTCAGAACCGTGTAGAGCTGGAGGAACACAGCAGGCCAGGCAGCATCTTAGGAGCACAAAAGCTGACGTTTCGAGCCTAGACCCTTCAGCTCTGAAGGGTCTAGGCCCGAAATGTCAGCTTTTGTGCTCCTAAGATGCTGCCTGGCCTGCTGTGTTCATCCAGCTCCACACTTTGATGTTGTTTAGGACGACGATGACGCTGAAGTTTAAAATATTTGCTTAATTACGCCATCCATTGAGGTAAACATTACAGTTTACACTTTAAATGGAAAAATTGCATGCTCCTTTAGGTCACCATCAATTATCTAAACATAAACTTGCAAATTGGGAGTTGTGAAATAGCAGTGAGGTTCAATACGCAGCACATTGGTGTAAAAGGAACACTGTGTGCATGCCCTTTCACCTGATGATGAAGTTTGCAAACTCTGTGGTGTAATCAGTCGTGAAAGTAGCTTTTGGAAATGTTCAGCAGATTGGGCAACATCTGTGCTGGGAGAAGTGAGTTTAAATTTCAGGTCAATGATCTTTTGTATCAGAACTGCAAGATATTTGTGATGTAGGTGGTGGATTGGCCATGCTAAATTGTCCATGATGTCCAGAGATGTGTAGGCTAGGTGGATTAACCATATAAATGTGGGTTATCAGGAATAGGATCAGGGGCTGGGTCTGGGTGGGATGCTCTTCAGAGGGTTGGTATAGACTTGATGGGCCAAATGGCCTGTTTCCCCCTCGGTAGGGATTCTTTTTATTCTAAAGCATTACAGAAACAGGCTCTTGATGGTATATGTACAAAAATCTTAGCCAAGTTGAGAAGGCTTTCACTTAAAAGCATAATGAGATTCTTGGCATGGGTTGCAGTGGCACATCTCTTTGCTAACACTCTGCTACAACCTCAGCTGGAATACTGGTGTTTATCCTTGGCACTTCTTTGTAAAATGAACATCCATCAGAAAGGGATGCTAAGATTTGCTAGATGGAACCAGGCCTACAGTAACCCTGTTACAGGGAGAGATTGAACAAGTTAGAGTTGCTCTCCTTTTTACAGTGATGCAGATTAAGGGGAGATTTGATAGAGCTGATCAAGTAGCAACAATAGCATGAGGTGGCAATTGCATTAGGGGTGGTCAGTTGAGAAGTTACCGAGGCATAAAATGAGATTTTACTCAATCTCTCACTTCCTGGGGAAGTTTTCAGTTGTCTGCTGCCGAAATATCCAAGCTCTGACATGATCTCTGTTGGAGACTTCCCCAAAAGATCCTGGGAGCTGTAGAATTCTTCACTGAAAGTGGAAACATTCCAGGCAATTTCCATCAGGGCTGCTTCAGGGTCACAACTCACATCTTCAATTCTATCCTGGAGCTCTGATGTTTTGACCCCCGGAAGATTTGAACAATATGATTGGCAGAAGAACCACCAAGTGACACTAGGGAAAATTCCAACATGAGTATTGATCTAAAATGTCATATCTAGTTGTCTCCACAGATACAACCAGATCTGCTGAATATTTAACGTCTTTTTCCTTTTGCAATGTCAGGAACTTCTTTTTAGAGTGAGTTGTGAGCTGAAATTTTATGCAGAAATACAAAATTAAGTGGTGAAATTATTATAACCTGGGATGCAATACCTGACAGGGTGATGGATACACTAGCTCTGAGCAATGTGGCCTGGGTTCATGATCCACTACTTCAGAGCTATGCAATAACATCGCTGAACAGGTTGATTTTAGAAAGTACCACTAATGGGAACTGGATAAATGAATTAAAGAAAAGAGCCCTATGAGGAAAGAATATTTGGACAGCTTGACTTGTGTTGTCCTGGGCCATATGGCCTCTTGTTGTAGCATTCTTTCCTTTTTTCAAAAAGCTTTGAAGTGAATAATAATAGTTTACTTAAACAGTTTATTCATATGACTCTGTCACACTAAATGTGAATGATAGGGAAGAAAGATTGTTGGAGCCAATAAAGTCTTTACATTGAACAAGGTTCTCAATAATTATATAGAGATATTGGAAGACGCATGGTCAGATTTTTCTTGCAGTTGAATCCGTTCTTTTGAAAATTCCAGACAGCTGGATTTAAGTGAAGATAAAATCTATAAGAAGATCAGGAAGTGGAATGTTCCATTGAATGGTCAACTCTGTGCTGCAGTTTTTGTATTTTCTTCAATGTGTTTATTTAGATTTGTGCTCGTTTCTGTTAGTGTTTCATCTGGCTGATTTTTTGTTTGACTAGTTATTATCAATGTGACTCCTTGTATTGGAACCTCGTCCATAAATACTGTCCCTTCTCTTTCTCCAACTCACTTCAAGCATGTTGTTGAACTCTTTTGCTGTTTATTGTATTAATTTTGCAGAAATTGGGTATTTTGATTGCATGGCATAGGTTAGTCTTACAGCGTGGAAAAATACCCTTTTGGTCCAACCAGCCCATGCTGTACACAATCCCAAATTAAACTAGTTCCACCTGCCTGCTCCTGGCCCACATTCCACCAAACATTTTCTCTTCATTCACTTATCCAAATGTCTTTTCAAAGTTGTAACTGTGCTCAAATCCACCACTTACTCCGGAAGCTAATTCCACACATGAACTACATTTTTTAGAAGGAAAACAGACTTGCCCCTCATGGTTTTCTTTAAAGACTTTCCTCTCTCCTTTAAATATGTGCCTCACCACCAGTCTTGAATGTCCACGTCCTAGGGAATAGATATTACTATAACTTTTTTTTAAATCTACGCCCCTCATTATTTTATAAGGTCAGCTATCAACCTTCTATGCTCTAGTGAAAAATGTCCCACACTATCCAGCCTTTCTTTGTAATTCGAACCCTCCATTCTCAGCAGAATCCTGGTGAATCTCTTCTGAACCCTCTCCGGTTTAATAATATCTTTCCTATAACTGGCAGTTGTGTGTGTGTTTTTTTAATTTGTTTTATTTATTCATGGGAGGTGTGTATTGCTGTCTCTTGTCTGATATTCTTCATACATAATCATTCACTTAACCTCACTTGCAAGAATGTTGGTGTTGAAGTTTTGCCTTGCTAATAAGTTGTAGCATTGCTACATTTTGTCTTTCTGCCACTATAGTTATAGTGCAGACAGAACATGGATTGGAGGTCAGTCCCTGGCCTTGCATTACTCTTAAGGCCTTGACACCAGTACCCCAGATAAGCGTCAGTACAAAGTCCTTTGTGTTGGGATGACTGTGTGCATTGATGTCCCTGGGCTAGTAATCCCAAACCATAGGCTCATAGTGTAGGAAATATGGGTTCAAACCCCACTGTGGGGAAACTGATGAAATTTCAATTCCATGAGGAAAATCAGGAGCTGACAGCTAGATCATGAAGCCGTTAGCAAATGTTCTAACTTTCCAGTTGGTTCAGTAGTATGGAGGGAAGGACATCGGCTGTCCTTACCTGGCCTGGCCTATGTAAGAACGTAGACGTAGGCCATTCAGCCCATCAAATCAGTTCTGCCAATCAATTTGATCATGCCCAATTCATCTGTTTATCATGGCAGATTTCAGGTCCACAGCAAGGTGTAGTTAGATCCTTCTCAATGGCCAAGCAGGGCAATAGGAAATGGCAACATATGCAAAGCCTTTTCACTTTAAAGAAAAGCATACTAATGCCAAGCAGGACGAAGCCCATTTGCACCATCCGTCTACTCTCCATTGGCAAAATCTACTGCAAGAGCAGCTTGGTTGCACTTGCACTCGATATTAACCTGCTCTTTCAGATTGGGCAGCACAGTGGCGCAGTGGTTAACACTGCTGTTTCACAGCACCCGGGGCCTGGGTTCATTTCCAACCGGCCAGGTGGATTGGCCATGCTAAATTGCCTGTAGTGGTCAGGGAGGTGTAGGTTAGGTGGGTTGTGGGTGGGATGCTGTGAGGTTCAGTGTGGACTGGTTGGGCCGAAGGGCCTGTTTCCATACTGTAGAGATTCTGATTGGGTTCTGCCTGGCCCACTCAGCTCCTGACTTTGTCCCGAACAAAGCTGCTCTTTTAAAAGCAAGGTAAAGGAGCCCATTCCCAGAGCTGTAGTGAAAATGGAATGCTCTTGATGTCACAGTCCAACAAATGCTGCATGAGTAAAACTCACTCTGGGCCAGTAAGATGTGCTGGTTCAGGAGATTATATACCTCAGCAAGCTGTAGACAGGGTTCTTTAGTAGTGATCAGAGATAATGGGAACTGCAGATGCTGGAGAATCCAAGATAACAGTGTGGAGCTGGATGAATACAACAGGCGAAGCAGCATCTTAGGAGCACAAAAGCTGATTTTTCGGGCCTAGACCCTTCTTCAGAGAGGGGGATGGGGAGGGGGAACTGGAATAAATAGGGAGAGAGGGGGAGGTGGACTGAAGATGGATAGAGGAGAAGATACGTGGAGAGGAGAGTATAAGTGGGGAGGGGATAGGTCCGTCCAGGGAGGATGGACAGGTGAAGGAGGTGGGATGAGGTTGGTAGGTGGGAAATGGGAGTGTGGCTTGAGGTGGGAGGAGGGGATAAGTGAGAGGAAGAACAGGTTAGGGAGGCGGGGACAAGCTGGGCTGCTTTTGGGATGCAGTGGGGGAGGGGGAGATTTTGAAGCTTGTGAAGTCCACATTGATACCATTGGGCTGCAGGATTCCCAAGCGAGGTGCAGTTGTTCATAGCAAACCGAGCAGAGGTGTTCTGCAAAGCGGTCCCCAAGCCTCCGCTTGGTTTCCCCAATGTAGAGGAAGCCACACCGGGTACAGTGGATACAGTATACTACATCGGCAGATGTGCAGGTGAACATCTGCTTAATATGGAAAGTCATCTTGGGGCCTGGGATAGGGGTGAGGGAGGTGGTGTGGGGGCAAGTGTAGCACTTCCTGCAGTTGCAGAGGAAGGTGCTGGGTGTGGTGGGGTTGGAGGGGAGTGTGGAGCGGACAAGGGAGTCAGAGAGACCACTCTCTCCGGAAGGCAGTCAAGGGTGGGGATGAAAAAATTCTTGGGTGGCGGCGTTGGATTGTAGATGGCGGAAGTGTCGGAGGATGATGCATTGTATCCGAAGGTTGGTGAGTGGTATGTGAGGACAAGGGGGATTCCCTTAGGGCGGTTATTGTGGGGGTGGGGTGTGAGGGATGTGTTGCGGGAAATGCGGGAGACACCGGTCAAGTGCGTTCTCGACCACTGCGTGGAGGGTTGGGGGGTGGGGAAGTTGCGGTCCTTGAAGAACACGGACATCTGGGATGTGCGGGAGTGGAATGCCTCATCCTGGGAGCCGATGTAGCGGAGGCAAAGGAATTGGGAATAGCGGGTGGAATTTTTGCAGGGGGGTGGGTAGGAGGAGGTGTATTCTAGGTAGCTGTGGACATCTGTTTCTAGCTGGTTGCCTGAGATGGAGACTGAGAGGCCCAGGAAGGTGAGGGATGTGTTGGAGATGGCCCAGGTGAACTTGAGGTCAGGGTGGAAGGTGTTGGTGAAGTGGATGAACTGTTCGAGCTCCTCTTGGGAGCAAGAGGCGGCGCAGATACAGTCATCAATGTAACGGAGTAAGAGATTGGGTTGTCTCACCGCTCCCTCCGCTCCAACCCCAACCTCACCTCAAACTAGCAGACAAGGGAGGCGCAGTGGTAGTATGGCGCAGTGACCTCTACATCGCCGAGGCCAAACGCCAACTCTCCGACACCACCACCTATTGCCCCCTTGGTCATAACCCCACCCCCGAGCACCAAACCATCATCTCCAATACCATCCATAACTTCATCACCTCAGGTGACCTCCCACCCACAGCCTCCAATCTCATTGTTCCCCAACCCCGCACAGCCCGTTTCTATCTCCTTCCCAAAATCCACACACCTGCCTGCCCTGGCCGACCTATTGTCTCCGCCTGCTCCTGCCCCACCGAACTCATCTCCACCTATCTGGACTCCATTTTCTCCCCCTTGGTCCAAGAACTCCCCACCTATGTTCGTGACACCACCCACGCCCTCCACCTCCTCCAGAACATCCAATTCCCTGGCCCTCAACACCTCATTTTCACCATGGACGTCCAGTCCCTATACACCTGCGTTCGTCATGCAGATGGCCTTAAGACCCTCCGCTTCTTCCTGTCCCGCAGGCCCGACCAGTCCCCCTCCACCGACACACCCATCCGCCTAGCCGAACTCGTCCTCATCCTCAGCAACTTCTCTTTCAATTCCTCCCATTTCCTACAGACAAAGGGGGTGGCCATGGGTACCCACATGGGCCCCATCTATGCCTGCCTTTTTGTAGGTTACGTGGAACAGTCCCTCTTCTGCACCTACACTGGCCCCAAACCCCACCTCTTCCTCCGTTACATTGATGACTGTATCGGCGCCGCCTCTTGCTCCCAAGAGGAGCTCGAACAGTTCATCCACCTCACCAGCACCTTCCACCCCGACCTCAAGTTCACCTGGGCCATCTCCAACACATACCTCCCCTTCCTTGACCTCTCTGTCTCCATCTCAGGCAACCAGCTTGTAACTGATGCCCACTTCAACCCCACCGACTCCCACAGCTACCTAGAATACACCACCTCCCACCCACCATCCTGCAAAAATTCCATCCCTTATTCCCAATTCCATCGCCTCCGCCACATCTGCTCCCGGGATGAGGCATTCCACTCACGCACATCCCAGATGTCCGCGTTCTTCAAGGACCGCAACCTCCACCACACCCCCACCCCCGCAGTGGTCGATTAATGCCCTTGACCATGTTTCCCGCAACACATCCCTCACACCCCGCCCCCACAACAACCGCCCTAAGAGAATCCCCCTTGTCCTCACATACCACCCCACCAACCTCCGGATACAACGCATCATCCTCTGACACTTCCGCCATCTACAATCCAATGCACCACCCAAGAATTTTTCCATCCCCACCCTTGACTGCCTTCCGGAGAGACCACACTCTCCACGACTCTCTTGTCTCCTCCAACCCCACCACACCCGGCACCTTCCCCTGCAACCGCAGGAAATGCTGCACTTGCCCCCACACCACCTCCCTCACTCCCATCCCAGGCCCCAAGATGACTTTCCATATTAAGCAGATGTTCACCTGCACATCTGCCAAGGTAGTATACAGTATCCACTGTACCCGGTGTGGCTTCTTCTACATTGGGGAAACCAAGCGGAGGCTTGGGGACCGCTTCGCAGAACACCTCCGCTTGATTCGCTATAAACAATTGCACCTCCCAGTCGCGAACCATTTTAACTCCCCCCTCCCATTCCTCAGACGACATGTCCATCATGGGCCTCCTGCAGTGCCACAACGATGCCACCCGAAGGTTGCAGAAGCAGCAACTGATATTCCGCTGGGGAACCCTGCAGCCCAATGGTATCAATGTGGACTTCACAAGCTTCAAAACTTCCCCCTCCCCCACTGCATCCCAAACCAGCCCAGCTCATCCCCTCCCCCCACTGCATCATTAAACCAGCCCAGCTTGTCCCCGCCTCCCTAACCTGTTCTTCCTCTCACCTATCCCCCCCCCCCCTCCCACCTCAAGCCGCACCTCCATTTCCGACCTACCAACCTCATTCCGCCTCCTTGACATGTCCGTCCTCCCTGGACTGACCTACCCCTTCTCCCCCCCCGCCCCCCCCCGCCCCCCCCCCCCCAACCTCCCCACCTATCCTCTCCACCTATTTTCTCCTCTATCCATCTTCGGTCCGCCTCCCCCTCTCTCCCCTATTTATTAAAATTAGCACCGCTTCAATAATTATAGAATCCCTACAGTGTGGAAACAGGGCCTTCGGCCCAACAGTCCACACCTATCCTTGGAGCATCCCAACCAGATCCAGCACCCTAAAACCTACACACCCCGAACATTATGGGCAATTTAGCATGGCCATTAAACCTAGCCCACACATCTTTGGATGGTGGGAGGAAACTGGAGAACCTGGAGGAAACCCACACAGACACGGGGAGAATTTGCAAACTCCACCCAGACAGTCGCCCAAGGCTGGAATTGAACCCAGGTCCCTGGTGCAGTGAGGCAGCAGTGCTAAACACTGAGCCAACTCTGATTATCTTGATTCCAATTAATATTACTTTAGCTGTGTATGCCATCAATAAATTCAGTAAATAACTAACTAAATTTAGTTAGAAATGGCAGGGCGGTGCAGCATGTGGGAATCTGCAGAATGCAGCAATCTGGGAAAACTAAGCTGCACAATCATGGAAATTGTTGAGCTGGAATCTGGGTTGTAGCGATTCAGGAGGGAACACATTACCTGAACAGTTTATTCTTTTAATTTGGCAGATCTTTAGAGGTGGCCAGTGGTTGGGAAGAAGTGCAATCAGGCAGGTATGGGGAGAGGTAATTCTCCCCCGACGGTTGTGATGGACTTTAGGGGAGCCTCCGATTTGGTTCCCCATATGTGGGTCTTTCTTGATTCCCTTACTGATTTTAATTTTTGTTTTAAAAGAAACCTGAATAAACTGCAGATGCTTTAAATCAGGAACAAAAACAAAGTTGCTGGAAAAGCTCAGCTGGTCTGGTGGCATCTGTGCCGGAACAAGGAAAAACCGTCAGTGTTTCAGGTCTGGTGACCCTTCCTCAGAACTGTTCTGACCTGAAACATTGTCGGTTTTTCCTTTTTCCGGCACAGATGCCACCAGACCAGCTGAGCTTTTCCAGCAACTTTGTTTTTGTTCCTGAAATAGAAATCTGCCTGTCTTAGCCTTGAATATATTTTGCAGCCCAGCCTCTACGGCCCTCTGTTAAAGAATTCTATACTCCTGACAAATATCGGAGAGAAGCAATTCCTCATCTTGTGCCCTTACTCCGATTCCGACTTGTGGTCCTTGACACTTCTTCACAGGAAATTGCCTCTCCACATCTACCCCGTCAAATTCTTAAGAGTCTTGGATGTTTCAATCCAGTCTTTTCTCATTGCTCTAAATTCCAATGAGTACAGGCCCGACCTACTCCTCATGCCTCGATACTCAGAATCAATCTTGTGTGAACTTTCTCTTGACTGCCACCACTGTCTGTATGTTTTGTTTTTGTTAGCTGAGGAGACCCAGCACTGTTAGGTGTTCCAGCTGTGGTCTGACTAACATAGTTTTAGCAAGAATGCCGCCCCCGCCACACACACACACACACACCCCCCCCCCCCCCCCCATTTTATACTTCATTCCCTTTTGCCCATTACCTGATGAGCTTACAGGCTACCGTTTTTATGCATGAGGATCCCAAAAATTCTCTTCAACCTGCATCTTCTCGCAGTCTTTATCTCTAGTTAAATAGTACTAATTTTCCTTTGCGCACTTTAGCAGGAAGCACAGCACCCCATCTCCAAGGAGGTGGCCCATGTGGGAACCAGCAACTGAAGATAGATTTAGAAACCAGATTCCCAATAGAACCAGGAATGGTTTCCCAGAAGAGATCATTAAAGTGTTTGGGTGCAAATTAAAACTCGGAACATCAAAGCTGATCAGCTTTAGATTGTTTGTTTATATGCTGATTGGGGCCAAGCAGATAAGTGAGTAAAACATCGCACTCAAAGCATTATGTAGGAAGAGGGGATTTCGATTTGTAGGATTTTGCCATCAGTACTTGGAGGAGTGAGCTGCTTTGAGGTTAGGTTCCACTTGTACTGTGCTGAGGCTAGTCTCCTGGCCAAGTGTGTATATGTGTAGGTGGCTGATGCACCTAGGTGAGGAATGACCACAGTTGCCTTCATTTTACTTTTAAATTTGCTCTGTTTTTTAAAATTTTAATCTTAGCCAAGTTTTAAAAAGTGCAAAAGCTAAAAGATCAAAACTAAAAGGGAGCCAATTCCCATTTTCTCGGTTAAAGGAGATTGGCGTTCCAATAACCAGTATCCTTAAAATGCAACATCGAGTGAGCAATTAGGAACTTGTCGTTGAAGAAGGCAAAGACTAATGCTTTTGCAGATCTGGAGTGCCAGAATGAAAGGACCTGTGTCTGAATGTTTAACTGTTTTCCTGCTTATTTGTCAGTGTACATATCTTGAGTTTTCCACGAATGTACATTTTGTTCCCCCCACCCCAAGTTGCTTTCTCTCTCCTCTCCCTTTGCTCAAAGGCTCCTGTTGATTCTCTGTTAGTTTTCTCCTCTGCGGATTCCGGTGGCTCTCCTTGTTTCATTTCAAACTGAACTGTTGTAGGCAACCTTTCACCCCTGTGGATGTAGACTCAGTATGAGTAAAACAAGAGACCTTGGCACTGTGCCGAGTTTCACTGCCCCTTGCTTGATTGAAAGGATATTCCAAGGCAACTGGCTTTCAATATTTCTTGTGGATCAAATAACCATGGGAAGTATTTTGGATCAGACATATCTTTATTCCGTGAATTCTCAGGTATTCACAACAAGTGATAAAAGTTGAATATTGGTAGTTTGTTTTGAATATGTGCATTACATGGTTTTAATGCAGGTTGGGATGGGGGTGGGTGAGTGTGGACAAGAGTTGGGGCAGCACGGTGATACTGTGGATAGCGTTGTTGCCTCAGTCCCAGAGACCCAGGTTCAACCCTACCCTCGGGCAACTGTCCTTTGACTCGTTCACAGGATGCAGGCATTACTGGCCAGACAGCATTGATTGCCCAGAAGGCAGTTGGGAGTTAACCACATTGCTGTGGGTCTGGAGTCTCATGTGGGCCAGACCAGGTAAGGATGGTAGTTTCCTTCCCTAAAGGACGTTAGTGAACCAGATGGGTTATTCCCCTGACAATTGCCAATGGATTTCTGATCATCGTTCGACTCTTAATTCTAGATATTCATTGAATTCAAATTCCACCATCTGTGGGATTTCAACCCAAGTGCCCAGTGTGTTATCTGGGTCTCTGGATTAACAGCCCAGTGACAATACCACCAGGCCATCGCCTCATCTGTCTGACTGTTGCATTGACATGCTTTCCCATGTCTGTGTGGGCTCCCTCCCACAGTCCAAAGATGTGAGAGTTTGGGTGGATTGGCTGTGTTAAATTGCCCAAGTGTCCAGGGGGGTGCAGGCTGTGTGGGTTAGCCATGGGAAATGCAGGGTTACAGAGATAGGTTTGGAGAGTGGTAAAGGGTGGGATGTTGTTCAGAGAATCAGTGTGGACTCAACAGGCTGAATGATCTGCTTCCACACTGTCGGGTTTCTCTTTATTTGAAATCAATAAAGAAAGATTGGCATATTGGTAAAGTACAGTGATATGGATAAAACTAAGAAAAGCTGGATAGGAAGGATAAAGGAATTGTCTTTGAAAAATATACAATAGCATACTGGTCATCACAGGAAATGTAAGTCTTTAAAAACAATTTAGAGTTTCTTTATTTGAATGCATGAGGCACCTGGTGAGAAGATAAATGTATCAATGACACAAACAGAAATAATGGTTTCTATCTAATCTCCATTACATAAAC